>NC_084796.1:87072387-87089887 GCF_963169125.1 Humulus lupulus | reverse complement strand
ATAGTAGCAGTAGCAGTAGGAGTAGTAGTAGCAGTAGTAGCAGCAGCAGTAGTATCAGTAACATCAGTAGCAGTAGAAGCAGCAGTAGTAGTAGCTGCAGCAGTAGCAGTAGTAGTAGCAGCAGTAGTAGTAGTAGCACTAGTAGTAGTGGCAGTTGTAGCAACAGTAGCAGTAGTAGCAGCAGGAGCAGCAGTAGTAGTAGCAGTAAAAGTAGTAGTAGCAATAGCAGTAGTAGCAGTAGGAGCAGTAGCCGTAGCAGTAGTAGTAGCAGTAGCAGCAATAGCAGCTGTAGTAGTAGTAGTAGTAGTAGTAGTAGTAGTAGTAGTAGTAGTAGTAGTAGTAGTAGTAGTAGTAGTAATAGTAATAGTAGCAGCAATAGCAGTAGTAGTAGCAGAAGTAGCAGTAGACGTACTGCAGAAGCAGTAGCAGCAGTAGTTGTAGTAGCATTATTAGTTGTAGAAGTAGAAGAAGCAATAGGAGTAGTAGCAGTAGGAGTAGTAGTAGCAGTAGTAGCAATAGTAGCAGTAGTAGCAATAGTAGTAGTAGCAGCAGCAGCAGTAGAGGCAGTAGTAGTAGAAGTAGTAGGAGCAGCAGTAATAGCAGCAGTAGCAGTAGTAGCAGTAGCAGTAGTAGTAGCAGTTGTAGTAGCAGTAGTAGTAGTAGTAGCAGCAATAGTAGCAGTAGCAGTAGTAGTAGTAGCAGCAGTAGCAGTAGTAGCAGTAGTAGTAGAAGTAGTAGGAGCAGTAGTAGTAGCAGCAGTATCTGCAGTAGCAGTATCTGCAGTAGTAGCAGTAGCAGTAGCAGTAGCAGTAGAAGTAGCAGTAGTAGTAGCAGTAGTAGTTGCAGTAATGGAAGTAGTAGCAGTAGTAACAGTTGCAGCACTAGTAGCAGTAGTTGCAGCTGTAGCAGTAGTACCAGTAGTTGAAGTAGTAGCAGCTGTAGCAGCAGTAGCAATAGTAGCAGCAGTAGCAGTATCAGCAGCAGTAGCAGTAGCAGCAGCTGCAGCAGTAGTAGTAGCAGCAGCAGCAGTAGTAGTAGAAATAGTAGTAGCAATAGCAGCAGTAGCATATCAGTAGCCGAAGTAGCAGTAATAGAAGCATTAGCAGTAGAAGTAGTAGGAGCAGCAGTAGTAGCAGCCGTATCAGCAGTAGCTGTAGCACCAGCAGCAGCAGTAGTAGCAGCAGCAGTAGTAGAAGTAGCAGCAGCAGTAGCAGTATCAGTAGCCGCTGTAGCATTAATAGAAGCAGTAGTAGTAGAAGTAGTAGGAGCAGCAGTAGTAGCAGCAGTATCAGCAGTAGTTGTAGCAGCAGCAGCAGCAGTAGTTGTAGAAGTAGTATCAGCAGTAGCTGTAGCAGCAGCAGCAGCAATAGTAGTAGCCATAGTAGCAGTAGAAGCTGTAGTTGGAGCAGTAATAGCAGTAGTAACAGTAGGAGAAGTAGCAGCAGAAGCAGCAGTAGTAGCAGTAGCAGCAGTCGTAGTGGTAGTAGTAGCACTAGTAGCAGTAGTCGTAGTAGTAGCAGCAAAGCAGCAGCAGCAGTAGTAGTAGTAGTAGTAGTAGCAGTAGTAGTAGCTGCAGTAACAGTAGCAGCAGTAGTAGTAGTAGCAGTGTTAGTAGTAGCAGTAGTAGCAGCAATAGTAGCAGTAGCAGTAGGAGTTGTAGTAGCAGTAGTAGCAACAGCAGCAGCAATCGCAGTAGAAGCAACAGCAGTAGCAGCAGTAGTAGCTGCAGCAGCAGTAGCAGTAGCAGTAGTAGCAGCAGTAGAAGTAGTAGCAGTAGTAGTAGAAGTAGTAGGATCAGCAGTAGTAGCAGCAGTATCATCAGTAGCAGTAGTAGTAGTATCAGCAGTGTTGACGCGGTTCTTCGCCAACAGGTAATTAAGAAATGAAGAGAAATGGATTAGTGCTAAATGTGAACCGAAATAGATATAAGATCTTGGAAAAAGAAAGAGGTGACACAAGACACGTTTTTTGAGTGGTTCAAAAGTTAAAATCCTTCTACTCCACTAGTCAGTATTATTGCTTTACACTAGATATTTGATTACAAGGCCTTTTTTAAAATAGAGAATCCAACCCTTATTAAGTCTCAGGGTCTCCATATTTATAAGAGAAGGCACCTGGGAGTTGGTAAGAAGGTCATCTCGTGACCCTTTTATCTATCACATCAACTCTGTGACATTCATGATTAATTCCTAAACCTGACACATAAATATGGTCAAATCAATAGGTAAGGAGATAATGGGTCGCACGGCCCAACCCAGTCGTGGGTGTCTGAATACGCACGTTCCTGCTGCGTGTCCGAGAAGTCAGGGGCATATTAGACACGTGATGTCTGATAAATTCACGTTTACCTTGCGTGTGTTGACTTTACAAAGGGTCATTGCCTTCATACTCAGTTCGTACCACGAGCTGGATACTTAACTTGACCATAGGCCTTCAGAATCCGGGGTCAAGTCTTGTGCAATCTTGGCGAACCCTTGAGTCTCCTCGAGCTAAGTAGGGACGACCTAATGACAGAAGCTCCGGTCTGTGGGACGTCCACGAGATAATTATGATTAGGTCGCAGCTCGGTTCGCTAATCAGCCCGTGGGACAAACAGGGCGTACATCTGCCCTCCAAGCCCCTGCTCGTGGTATGCCACGTCGGGTAAGACCATAGTAGGGTCTTTTAGGCTTCTCCATGAACTCTTCATATTCCACCTCTTACGCAAGCGCCTGATACGTAGAACGTCGTGGTTGGTGACGGTACGTCTTACGAGAACCGCATTTAATGGCTTAGCCTATGCTCAGCCGTCGTTCCGTATTTCGAGTGGAGGGTCTCAGATCCCTCATCAGGGCCATCCAACGACCCTCTACACGTGACCCTTCACATATATAAAAAGGGGTGGCCACCCTACGCACGGGCCACCCTTTCATTTGAAATTTTTCCGAATTTCTCTTCTTCTTCTCTCTTCATCTCAGACGAAAAAACCCTCTTCTCTGTGACTGCTATACTCAGCGTTCAAGAGGCTCAGACGCCAGGATTTCTTCAAAGCTTTGGAAGTCGGTACTCCGATGAAGCTTTCACCCAGGCAATACCTTCATCCACCTCCCAATCAAACATTGTAAGTTTCCTGACCATGTGCGTTTTGGAAATATATTTCACTGTAGCTTAGGTAAATATTTTACTGTAGCCGCATGCATGGTTTTACTGGGTTTTTTGGATATGGAATGTGAAAGCCCCTTTTTAGGCTAGGGTATCTTTGCTGTAGGAAATCATTTAAGAGTATGGTTTACAGGATGCTTTTTCTGGAGAAAATTTCTGGGTAGGAGTTTTGGAACTTTTGGGTTCAAAACCGGGTAGCTTAGGGAACTCGCTTCACAGGCGGTTTTGCAATTTTTGCCTACTGAAACTTTTCCCCCAAAGGCAAATTCTATACTGACCATCCTGACACGCGAATTTCGAGTAATCGGGGATCTCTTGGAAGCACAGGCGCGTGTTCATCGAACTGCGTGGTCCCACTCTCCATGGGCTGGGCTTACCTCAGCTCGTGCAAATAACATTTGATTTTTCCTCACGCTTGGGTCGCCTTTTCTGAAATGTTTTCTTTTGTTCGTTAGGCGACCAGATGGCACCGAAAAGAAACGCTCCCAAGAAGACCATCAGCAGCTCGGCCTCACAACAGGACAAAGGAAAGGAGGTGATGCCGGACTCCCCAATCCCCAACTTTGGGTCGGCGGTGGAGCAGGAGGTCGAGGTCGCCCCTGATGTCTTCTTTGAGGCAGAGAGGATCATCTCAAAGGTCACCGACCAGACGAAGATCAACAAAATCTTTCTCTCCCACAACATCGCCCTGGGGAGAGCATCCGTGGTGGCCCGAACTGCCGCAGAGGGCGAGCGGAGCTGTGCGCCGCTCGACGAATCATTCGCGGCCTGGAGCATCGAACATTTTAAGGTGGGGGCCTTCCTTCCACTAGATCAGTATTTTGCTGATTTCCTTAATTACGTGGGGTTTGCCCCATTTCAGCTCCCCCCAACTCATACCGCTTGCTGGCGGGGTTGAAATACTTGTTTCAGAAGCACGAGTGGGAGGTCCCCACTCCTGCGGACATCTTATATTTTTTCTGCCTCAAGGCCAGCCCGGATCAGCAGGGGCGAGGCGACGAGTTTTACTACCTAACCCGATTTCCCAATACGGCTGCGGTCATCGAGCTGCCCAGCCACCCCAACGACTTAAAGGACCAGTTCTTCATGTCGACGGCGTTCAGAAACTGTGAGCTCCACTACTTCAATCGCCCTCGTAAGTGTTTGTTTTTTTTTTATCCTTAGCTCGGAAGTTAAGTGTCATTTTTGCTCCTCCCATATCCTTTTCTGACTTAGACCAATCATGCAGCCATCTTCGCGAGGACAAAGAAATCTATGACCCTCGAGGCCCAATATGAGACACTAGCGGGCTTGCCCCCCAATGAGAAAGATTATCGCGCGCTCGTAACGGATGAGACGATGGTGGCCTGCAAGCTGATTTTCCCAAATCAGACTTTGAACCTCAGGAGGCCCCGGGGGCTTCCCCCAGCTCGCAACACCAGACCCATCATCGTGGAGGAGGTCGCGGAAGACGAGGATGAGGAGGACCAGGGCGACGAAGTTCCCCTTGTGAGGAATAGGAAGCGGACCTTGGAGGTCGTCCCGGGGACGGGTGAGGAGAGGATCCAATCCGGAGCAGCCGCGGGTCCTTCTGGCCAAGGTAACCCTTACATGTTTAGGAGTCTAGATAGGGCCACAGCAGACCCCCGGCTGGCTAGGTTCAATCCTAGGCAGCTAGTCCATCGTCACCGAAGTGATCCGGACCTGAACACAACCCTGCTCTATTGCGTCAACCGGCTTGTGCTGGACTACCAAGATAGCCGGCCTAGGGGTACCGTAGTAGTAGATAACACCCTAGCCTTTAGGTTGATCCTATTCGAGGAGTATGGGACCAACCTTCGCACATGGCCATCACTCCGGAGGGGTGTCGTAGCCCTGGGGATTAGGCAATATGTAGAGGAATCTAGCCCTGAGTCAGACCCGGACCCAGAACTTGCACCAGCTCGGGAAGTAATCAACTTAGATTCTTCTACTAGCTCGGGGGTAGGATTCCCTTAGTACACATACTTGAATTTTTCTTTACCCCTTCGCTTTTGTTTTTGCATGATCATTAATTCTCGTACTAACCATGTTTTTGCCTTGGCAGAAGAGATGTCTCAGCCCGAGGAGAGCCTGCGAGGTGCGGTCTTCGGAGGGAATGCCGCCGCGGGGCCAAGAGCGAAGAGGCTCCGGACGTCCAAGAACGTCGCCGGGACCCCCACCAAGTCCCCTGCGAAGGAGAAGGATCAAGCCCCAGCTGCACAGGTCGCGGGAGCGGTCCTTCCTGCCGCAGGGGGAAGCAATATGCCTCCACCGGCTTCGCGAGCTCCACTCGCTACCCGGGACACAGGAACGGAGGTCGGGACATCGGTCATCGTACCTTCCGATGTACGCATCCCAGTCAATCCCCAGGACCTGGAGAAGATCCCCGAGGCCTTTCGGGGAACGGTGTATGAGTCGGCGAACTACGCCGTCAGCCACATATACAAGTTCACCGAGAAGGAGCTCCGGGCCATCGAGACAATGAGCCCGGTGGGCGTGCTGAAGTCTTCACTAGGCACGGTGTAACGCCCTACTACCTTAGAGCCGTTACTTAGTGAGTTTAAAAATAGAAATCGTGCTTTTGACTGACTCTAAGTGGTTTCTAAAACCAAAAGTGTGAATAAATCAGAATTTAAGGCTGTACTCTTTAAAAATGTTTAGTTTCATTGAAAACGTTAAGTATCAAACATCTGGGATCCCAAAATAAGGTTTACAAAATATTTACAACTCAAAAATAGATTTACACCAGGTTAACTATCAAAAGAATGGATTAATACATCCATTTACAAAATGCCCCCAACCAAAGCAGTTGGGCAGGCCGAACATGTACGCGCCGCCCCCACGCTCTCCATACTCATGGCCGGTTGACTGACTCCTTGCTTTTACCTGCCACACGGAGCACCCGTGAGCCGAAGCCCAGCAAGAAAACCCAAATAGTACATAACATATGCAAATAATATAGCTGGCATAATTCACAGATAAATAGGAAAACCATTAGATTAAACAAGCACGGCCATGCCGCCCCAGAGGCCTTACCAAAGCTTGGGGTCTCGGTCCTCACCGTAGGATAACTCATGTATCCCTTGGGTCCCACCCTGGCAATAGCATCCCATGTGCTGAGCGTTACTTCTGGCCCCACTGCCGTACCCGACCTACGCTGCTCTCGGCCTTAGCCGTTCATTCCATTATAATCACACATATAATACATTCAGAAATAACCATTCAAACATACAATAGTTCATCTAAGATTACACATTTGCACACAATACAATCTAGGGCCGTGCCCTGCAATCACACAGTGGGCCCATGCCCTATTCTCGGGTGTTCCGGTTTTCTTACCTTTAGATTCGGTAGCCTTGATCACCTGAGTCCTTGAGCACGATCCTACCCGAGCCCTAGCGCTTACCTAAGAAAAATTCACAAGTCAAAGTCATCACCAACCTCAAGTCACAAACCTAGCCTCGGGACTAATCCCGAGCCCCCGGGAAGTCCTAGATCCCCAAAACAAAGTGGCGGAATCGAGCCCCGAACCCTAGGTCAAAATCCCTTCACAAAAGCCCAAAAATCCCCTCTGTGAACAATGCAGCGCTACAGCGCTCAAAAGAGGGTGCTGTAGCGCTACAAGCAGAACCACCCCACCAGAACAGGGGCTAGCGCTACAGCGCCCCCTGACTAGCGCTGTAGCGCTAGTTGCAGCCAGACCAAACCCAAAATCGCATCTTGCGATTTTCTTCTCCCATTTCAACTCCAAACTTGCCCAAACCTTTTCCAAAACCAAAAACACACATAACCACACCTCGCACTCATCCCTATCATCCCATGAACTAAATCCCAAGCTCAAGCAACCCAAAACTCAAAATCTAACACAATGAACCCAAAAACCAAAAAATTCACTCAAACAACAAGGATAGGGTCTTGGAAATCATACCGTGGGTGGAATTTCGACCTTGAATTGAACCCTAGACCTCCTTGGCTTGCACCTTCACAACCTTGACCTGTTTTCCCCAAAAACCCCATCCATTATCTCAAAAACACAAGCCAAACCAGTCAAGCCCTAAAACAGAAAATCCCCAAGAACTTACCTCAATTTCTAATGTGATCCTGCTAACCCCTTGCCAATCCTCAAGCCTAGCTTAGGATCCTTGATGCTCAGCCTACCCTAGCTCTCCACTGAGCTTGACTCCAAGAAAAATGAAGGAAATTGGTGGGAGAGCCACAAACCGTTCTTTTGGAGCAAAAACCCCTTCAGCTTTTCTCTCTTTTCTTTTCTCTTCTTCTTTCTTTCTTTTCAGCCTATAACCCTTTTTCTACAAAATCCACTAAGTATAAAGCCCTTCTTTAATTTATCTCTTACAAGCCTAATGACCAAAATGCCCTCCCTTAATAATTCTAAACATTTATGCCCATAAAGGGGCATTTTAGTCATATTACCCAAATTCCACTAATTCCTCAAGTGTTCCTAATAATTCCCGCTCGCTACCCAATACCTGATTAATCATCAAATATACATTCCTCATCATCAAGATTAACCTCAATATATTTCCAAATTCTCATTAAAACTCCCCAGGCTTAACCCAAGCCGGGTATAGATTCCCGCTTTGACTTTTGCGCTAACCCGCTCACTCTAGGATCGTCTCGAGTCATAGATCACAGGTATCAACATAGTCATGCCAAACATGGCCAAATTACAAATATGCTCAATCAGGTCTACATGCATACTAATTCACATAGTCATGCATCACAATTAATCAAATAGTCATATAACGCGCATTAAATCATAATCATGCATTAAACTCATAAAAGTCACACACAGAATCCCATTATTCCCTCCAGGCACACTACTCCAGGCCCTTAAGCCTTAATAGCAAATTTGGGGTCGTTACACACGGCCATGACGGTAAGCTAACCTTAACCTTATTGTGGTTTTTTACATTGTTATACTTTGCCCTGTTTTTTTTTTAAGGCAATTGTCTTTCCGTCTTCGCAGAGCGTTGTAGCCCTTCATCGGAGTATCATCAGGACCAAAACTCAGCTCGGGGACATGAGGGATGAGCATTAGACTACCCTGCAAGTGGCCAAGGATGCCCTGGTGGCCTCGCAGGTTGAGCTGGAGAAAACTCGTTCGAAGGTCCAAGAGCTCGAGACCTCCCTTGCCACCTTGAGGACGGACCTAGACGCTGCGAAGACTGAAGTCCAGGTCGCCCAGGCTGGCCTAGAGGCCGAGCGAACAACTTCGGAAAAGTCCATGGAAGATCTGTTCTACCACTGCTGGACCTACAATCCAGATGCAGACTTCTCCTTCATGTCAACGAGCCTCTGGGAGCGCTTGCTGGTGAAGTTCCAAGCTCGCCTTGATAAAGAGGTGCCCTCGGAGACCGGGGATGGTTCTGGCACAGCTGAGCGAGGCGAGACGGCGACCTCCAAGGGCCCACCTGGTGGAGCTTAGGGCGTTTCTTTTCTTGTGCCCCCCAATATATTTTAAATAATTTTTATGTAACCTTTGCATGAGGTGCTTTCACCTCGAGACAATTTTCTTTAATGCTTTTAATTGATCTTCCCTTTTTTTCCTTTATGCACTTCGGCTACAATTTCTTGAAAAACTTAGTTTATGCTGATCTTTTTCCATATCTCGAGCTCTTTAGGGAGAACAACGATCCATAGTTAGCGTTAATCCTTATCAATATCTCGCGTTTTTTAAGAAAAACAACGGTCAATCGATATGAATCAACTTCTAAGTCATTAAGGAGACCTGGTTATATCCAGGTACCATATGTCCCCCAAGTAACTGGGAAAGGGTCTTTCGTGGTTACTTTAGATTATACTTGCAAACATACATAAAAGTTGATTCTCATTAATACATAAAAAGTGGCCTTCCAAGCCTTACAAGTGAATCATTGATAATATTTCTTTAAGTGGATGGTGTTCCAAGTCCGCGGGACCGCCCCTCCATCAAGTCGAGCTAACTTATAAGTTCCCTCCTTAATGATTTCGATGACCTGGTATGGTCCTTCTGTAATGCCCCAAATTTCCTAATAAGGTTTAGAACCTTGATTAGGAGGTCGGGAGGGCCATAATTGATTTATTATGATATTTAATGATTATATGCATGTTTACGTGAATTATATTAGTATATGATGGTGAATGCATGCATATGGGTGTATTTATACTTATAAGGGCATTTTGGTAATTTGGCCTGTTGAGGGCATATTTGTAAATTGGGTGCATACTGTAATTTGTGAATGAGATTTCATTATTATGGAGATATATTCGAGCTATTCAGCATGAGACGGTCATATATAATGGATTAGCGATTTCGTCATAACGGGGTCAATTTTGGGGTAATAGAAATGTTTATTTGGTGATAGATTGGGAATAATTGAGATCAGGGTGAAATTCTGGAAGTTTTGACTATAGTGTCCCCGAGGGTGTTTTCGGGACCCCGAGCACTAGGTTTTATTTGAGGTTACTTAAACTTGAAGTAGCTTGTCAGATAAGAACGTACGTTAGAAAACCTTTCGTTTTCTCTCTGACGGTCCGTTATACCGTTTGAGCATTTTTGAGGAAATCTTGAGTTCTAGGAGTCGGAATCAAGCGAGGGTCGAGGCATAGCGATCCTAGGAAAGATTAGGAGCTTCTTAACCGAAGGATTTGACGAAAAACAACCCAATCAAAGGTAATCTAAGTTTGAAGTTTTAAGTTTTTAAAGTTTCTAAGCTTAGAATTGGACTTTGTTAATTGTTGAGTTTTTGGTCGGTTTGAGCCTTGGGTTTTGAGGATTTTGGAGTATTGCGAAGCTTGGGAACTTTGATTTGATGATTGGGGAATGTTTGGGTATGTTTTTGGAGGATTTGGAGTGCTTAAAACACGTTTGGGAATGGCCCAGGGTTGGGGGCCGCGGCCCTGTTCTTGAGCGCCGCGGCCCTAGTTCGATGAAGCAGGTGTCAGGAAATTGGCCTTGCTGGGCGCCGCGGCCCTTGATGGAGGGCACCGCGGCCCTTGCCTCAGAGAACCCTGGGGGCGGCGACGCAGCCCTTGCCCTGTTTTCACCCCGTTTGCTCGTTTTGACCTTGGGAACTTAGCTATGGGCCTCGGGAGTGTCCCTACTACTTGGATTGGTCTCTTGGAGGCTAGATATTGGTGTGGAAACCTTTGATTATCATGTTATTGATGGTGTTCCATATTTGGTTATGATTAGGTGATCGCTAAGGGCTTAAAGGTTGATCGTTCTCAAGGGTCGTTCTTATATTGGTTCTAGCTCGAATCTGAGGTAAGAAAACTGCACCCTGTGTATATGTGACATGCATGGTTATTATCGAGGCATGTTGGTTGATTATTGAGTATGACATGCATGGTTATTATTGATGCATGCCGGTTGATTATTATGTATGACATGCATGGCTATTCTTGATGCATGTTGGTTGACGATTAAACGTGACATGCATGGCTGTTATTGGTGCGTGTTGGATTGCTGGATATATTGCATATGATGCATGAGAAACTTGTGATTAGGACATGCTTCGTATATTGAGTATGATATTATTCAGAGCTTGTGCCTCTGTGGTTGTTCATGGTCCTAATTGTACTAATACCTGTTTAGTAAGCATGCTGAATACCTTGTCTATGGATATGGAACATGTGATATATGATTGGCGGCATGACTTACTTGTGTATGACACTGACTAGTCAGGGACCGACTCTAAAGTCGAGAATCACGCATTGAATGGCTCTATGGCATTAATGCTAGACCGACCTTAAGGTCGATGAATCATGCATTGAATGGCTCCATGGCATTAATGCTGGACCGACTCTAAAGTTGAGAATCGTGCATTGAGTGGATCTAAGGCACTAATGCCAGACCGACCCTAAGGTCGATGATCACGCATTGAATAGCTCCATGACATTAGTGCGAGACCGACCCTAAAATTGAAGAACTTATAAGCGCTTGCCTGGTCTATGACCAGATGTTTATAGCCAAGGTATATGACCCTGGTGACTGTTTGTCACAGGGCTAGGGGACGCTGTCCATAGCACGACTCTAGAGTCGGGAGGAAGGTTATGTTGGTGACCATTCACCATGCACCTGTCCTGATCAAACCTATGAAAGAATCACCTATCAGTTAAGCCCTGGTGACCCTATCGTCACATGGCTAGAGGGGAGCTATGCTCATTACTGTGACTTTTGGCTATTGTCACCTATTTGCTTGGACTGATAGTCCTGAACGGTTATTATGATCGTTGTTGATATTATATCATGTTTTGTTTTGTTTTCTTGCTGGGCTTTGGCTCATGGGTGCTACGTGGTGCAGGTAAAGGCAAGAGGAAGTCAGACCATCCTTGAGTTGAAGAGCTTAGGTGATGATGTGTACATATGCAGCTGCTCGTCCACCACGGCCGAGGTTTAAAGTGGAACTAGGGTTGAACCCTGTTTTGCCGCTTAGAACGGCCTATTGTAAATATTTTCTGTAATAGACTCTGAAACTTTATTTTTGGGATTCCAATGTGTATATTAAACGTTCTAGTGAAACGTTACATCCTAACCAAAGTTTTTAATCCCTAAACCGCTAATCATACTTAGTTCACGATTTTGGCCAAATGACTCGATTAGCGAGTTTAGCACTGTTTACAAGGCACACCGTAACGGTCCCTGGAGTTTGGGGCATTACACCTTCTCAGTTTGGTCCCAAAACTCCATATTTGGGATCTTTCCCAGCTAGAAAAACTCTCCTTAGGACCAGGTCGCCAATGCTAAAGGCGCGTTTTTTGACTTTGGTGTTGAAGTAGCGAGTGATTTTCTGCTGATAATGGGCGAGCTGGAGTTGCGAATCCTCTCGCCTTTCATCAACTGGATCGAGGGAATTGCATAGGAGCTCGTGGTTTCGATCTTGGTCGTAAGACTGGACTCTATGCGAAAGCACTTTAATTTCCATGGGGAGGACTGCCTCACTCCCAAAGGTTAGGGAAAAGGGAGTATGACCCGTAGGAGTCCGATGTGAGGTCCGGTATGCCCATAGGACCTGGGGGAGCTGCTCTGGCCAGACCCCCTTTGCTTCATCCAATCTCTTCTTGAGGCTCGTCTTTAGAGTCTTGTTGACAGCTTCGACCTGGCCATTAGCCTGAGGATAGGCCACGGAGGAGAAACTTTTTATGATTCCGTATCTTTCACAAAACTCGGTGAACAGGTCGCTGTGGAACTGAGTGCCATTGTTGGAAAGGATCTTCTTAGGCAGGCCAAACCGACAGACGATGCTTTTAACCACGAAGTCCATAACCTTTTTGGACGTTATCGTTGCTAAAGGTTCTGCCTCAGCCCACTTAGTGAAGTAGTCGATGGCTACCACGGCGTAACGGACCCCGCCTTTTCCAGTGGGGAGGGCGCCCACCAAGTCTATTCCCCAAACTGCAAACGGCCATGGGGATGAGATCATCTTCAGCTCGACTGGAAGAGCTCGGGCAACTGCGGCGAACCGCTGGCACTTGTCGCACTTCTTTACGTATGAGATCGAGTCTTTGGATAGAGTTGGCCAGTAATACCCCTGCCTCAGGACTTTTAAGGCCAAGCTCTGCCCCCCAGTGTGGTCTCCGCAAAATCCTTCGTGCACTTCCTGCAGGATGGCCTTTGCTTCACTTGGAAGAACACACCGGAGGAGAGGTAGGGAGTGCCCACGTCGGTACAACACCCCATCGACTATCGTATACCTAGGAGCTTAATACAGGACTCGTTGTGCATCGTTACGTCCTTCAGGCAGCTTGTCTTCGACGAGATATTCAAGGATGGGGGTCATCCAGGTCAGCCTGGTATCGATCATCTCGACCTCCGTCCTGACTTCTTCTACGCTTAGTTTCTCCAAGAATTCGACTGGTACTAGACCCAGTGTCTCCGTTTCCCCAGAGGTGGCGAGCTTGGTAAGAGCATCTGCGTTAGCGTTCTGCTCCCGAGGTATCTGCTCGATCGAGCCTCATTCAAACACGGACAGCTCAGATTTCACCTTTGCCAGATAGGCAGCCATCTTGGGTCCCCGTGCTTGATATTCGCTCAAAACCTGGTTCACCACGAGCTGGGAGTCACTGAAGCACTGGACGGAGCTCGCCTTCAACTCCTGGGCTATCCTCAGTCCCGCCAGCAAAGCTTCGTATTCGGCCTCGTTGTTGGAGGCTTTGAATCCAAATCTCAGTGCCGAGTGGAATCTATGTCCCTCGGGGGATATCAAAATGATTCCAGCTCCGGATTCGCCCTGGTTGGATGAACCATCCACAAAGATCCTCCACAACGATTGGGGCGAGGTGACCCGGGGTGAGTCCTCTGCTGGATCCTCCTGGAATCCCGCGCACTCCACTACGAAATCGGCCAAGGCCTGACTTTTTATAGCAGTTCGCGAAGTGTAAAGAATTTCAAACTGACTGAGTTCGATTGCCCATTTTAATAGACGTCCCGATGCTTCAGGCTTTTGCAAAACCTGCCTTAAAGGTTGATCGGTCATGACGTGAATCGAGTGGGACTGGAAGTACGGCCTGAGCTTTCGCGAAGCCGTGACAAGGCAGAACGCCAATTTCTCCATCAACGGGTATCGGGATTCAGCCCCGAGAAGTCTCTTGCTGATGTAGTAGACTAGCTTCTGAACTTGGCCCTCTTCTCGTACCAGTACGACACTAGTTGCGTCCTCAGTGACAGCCAGGTAGAGAAAAAGAGGCTCTCCTGCCTTGGGTTTGGATAGCACGGGTGGCTCAGCCAGATGTGCCTTCAGGTCAAGGAATGCGCTTTCGCATTCTACTGTCCATTCGAACTTCTTGTTCCCTCGGAGCAGGTTGTAGAATGGCAGGCATTTGTCGGTAGACTTCGAAATAAACCGGTTGAGGGCCGCCACTCTTCTCGTAAGGCCTTGGACATCTTTTCGTGACCTGGGTGAGGGAAGCTCGAGCAATTATCTGATCTGGTCGGGGTTCGCCTCAATTCCTCGGGTATTGACTATGAACCCCAGGAATTTCCCTGACGCGACTCCAAAAGTGCATTTCTGTGGATTGAGCCTCATGCCATATTCCTCATGACCGAACGGCATGACCTTGTAACAATAGACGTTCGTCGGGGTCATGAAGCTGGTGTGTTCCTGGTCCGCCGGATTCATCGCGATCTGATTGTAGCAATCCGAGTACACGTCCATAAAGGATATGAGCTCGTGCCCCGCCGTGACATCCACCAACTGGTCGATCCTGGGCAATGGAAAGCAATCCTTGGGGCAGGCTTTATTCAGGTCGGAGAAATCGATGCAAGTCCGCCATTTCCCGTTAGGCTTCGGGACCAGCACGGGGTTGGCAACCCATATTGGAAACTTGGCTTCATGGATAAAGCCGCATTTCTTGAGCCGGGCCACCTCTTCCTTTAGGGCTTCAGCTCGAGTTGTTCCTAAACGCCTTTGCTTCTGGGACTTGGCAGGAATGCTTTTATCTAGATGAAGTGTGTGCATGATGACACTCAGGCTAATTCCCACCATATCCTCGTGCGACCATGCGAATACGTCCAAGTTATCCTGCAGAAACGTAGTCAGCTCCGCCTTCCTCTTGCTACAGAGGTTTTTCCCGAGCTTGACCTTCCGACAAGGGTTCTGCGGATCGATACTCACCTCCTCGAGCTCCTCAATAGCCTGGAGCTCAGATCTGTCCTCGCCTATTCGGGGGTCAATGTCCTCACTTAAGATGACATTTTCCCCCTCGGCGCTTTGAGGTTTTTCAATCTCAGGATCAGCTAAGGGTTCCTGAGATTCCTCTTCACCTTGAATGGCCATCGCCAGCAGCCCGGGTTTAGATTTTCCCTTCATGGAAATGCTGTAGCATTCCCTGGCAGCGAGCTGATCGCCCTGGACAGTGCAGATTCCCGTTGAAGTAGGGAACTCCACTAGTCAGTATTATTGCTTTATACTGGATATTTGATTACAGGGCCTTTTATACAATAGAGAATCCAACCCTTATTAAGTCCCAGGGTCTCCAAATTTATAGGAGAAGGCACCTGGGAGTTGGTAAGAAGGCCATCCCATGACCCTCTTATCTATCACATCAACTCTGTGACATTCATGATTAATTCCTAAACCTGACACATAAGTATGGTCAAATCGATAGGTCAGGAGATAATGGGACACACGGCCCAACCCAATCATATGTGTCTGAATACGCACGTTCCTGCTGCGTGTCTGAGAAGTCAGGGGCATATCAGACACGTGATGTCTTATATATGCACGTTTACCTTGCGTGTGTTGACTTTACAAAGGGTCATAGCCTTCATACTCAGTTCGTACCGCGAGCTGGATACTTAACTCGACCATAGGCCTTCTGAATCCGGGGTCAAGTCTTGTGCAATCTTGGCGAACCCTTGAGTCTCCATGAGCTAAGTAGGCACGACCTAATGAAAGAAGCTCCGGTCTGTGGGACGTCCACGAGATAATTATGAATAGGCCGCAACTCGGTTCGCTAATCAGCCCGTGGGAAAAACAGAGCGTACAAGCAGTAGTAGCAGTAACAGTAGCAGTAGTAGTAGCAGTAATAGAAGTAGTAGCAGTAGCAGCACTAGTAGCAGTAGTACCAGTACTAGAAGTAGCAGCAGCAGTAGCAGTAGTAGCAGTAATAGCAGTAGTAGTAGGAGCAGCAGTATCAGCAGTAGCAGTAGTAGTAGCATCAGCAGTAGTAGCAGTAGCAGTAGCAGTAGTAGTAGCAGTAGTAGCAGCAGTAACGGAAGAAGTAGCACTAGCAGCAGTAGCAGCACAAGTACCAGTAGTAGCAGCAGTAGCAGTAGTACCAGTAGTAGTAGCTACAGTAGTAGCAGCAGTAGCAGTAGTAGCAGCAGTAGCAATAGCAGCAGTAGGAGTAGCAGCAGCAGCAGTAGTAGTAGCAGCAGCAGTAGTAGCAATAGAAATAGTAGTAGCAATAGCAGCAGTAGTAGTATCAGTAGCAGTAGTAGCAGTAGTAGAAGCAGTAGCAGTAGAAGTAGTAGGAGTAGCAGTAGTAGCAGCAGTATCAGCAGTAGCAATAGCAGCAGCAGCAGCACTAGTAGTAGAAGTAGTAGCAGCAGTAGTAGCAGTAGTAGCAGCAGTAGTAGTAGTAGCAATAGTAGCAGAAGCAGCAGTAGTAGGAGCAGTAATAGCAGTAGTAGCAGTAGGAGAAGTCGCAGCAGAAGAAGCAGTAGTAGCAGTAGCAGTAGTAGTAGCAGTAGTAGTAGCAGCAGTAGTACAATAGTAGTAGCAGAAGTAGTAGAAGTAGTAGCAGTAGTAGCAGCAGTTGCAATAGCACTAATAGTAGAAGTAGTAGCAGTAGTAGCAGCAGTAGAAGTAGTAGGTGTAGCAGCAGTAGTAGCTGCAGTAGCAACAGTAGCAGTTGCAGCAACAGCAGCAGCAGCAGGAACAGTAGTAGTAGCAGCATCAGTAGTAGCAGTAGTAGTAGAAGTAAAAGTAGTAGTACCAATAGCAACAGTAGCAGTAGTAGTAGCAGTAGCAGTAGCAGTAGGAGCAGCATTCGTAGCAGTAGTATTAGCATTAGCAGTATCAGTAGCAGTAGTAGTAGTAGTAATAGCAGTATTAGTAGTTGTAGTAGTAACAGCAATAGTAGCAGTAGTAGTAGGAGTAGTAGTATCAGTTGTAGCAGTAGTAGCAACAGTAGCACTAGTAGCAGCAACAGTAGTAGTAGTAGCTGCAGTCGCAGTAGAAGCAGCAGGAGAAGCAGCAGTAGTAGCAGCAGCAGTAGCAGTATTAGCACTAGTAGCACTAGTAGTAGTGGTAGTAGTAGTAGCAGTAGCAGTAGTAGTAGCAGCAGTAGTAATTGCAAAAGTAGCAGCAGTAACAGTAGGAGTAGCAGCAGTAGTAGTAGTAGCAGTGGTAGAAGTAGTAGCAGTTGCAGTAGCATTAGTAGTAGTAGTAGTAGTAGTCGTAGTAGTAGTAGTAGTAGTAGTAGTAGTAGTAGTAGTAGTAGTAGTAGTAGTAGTAGTAGTAGGAGCGGTAGTAGTAGCAGCAGCAGGAATAGCAGTTCTACAGTAGCAGTAGCAGCAGCAGCTGCAGCAGCAGTAGCAGTTGCAGTAGCAGTAGCAGTAGTAGTGGTGGTAGCATTAGTAGCAGCAATATTAGCATTAGCAGTAGCAGTATCAGTTGTAGCAGTAGCAGCAATAGTAGCAGTAGCAGTAGGAGTAGAAATAGCAGTAGTAGCAGTAGTGGCAATAATAGCAGTAGTAGCAGCAACAGCAGTCGCAGTAGAACCAGCAGCAGTAGTAGCAGCAGCAGCAGCAGTAGCAGTAGTAGTAGCACTAGTAGCAGCGGTAGCAGTAGTAGTAGCAGCGGTAGCAGTAGTAGTAGAAGCAGTAGTAGTTGCAAAAGTAGCAGCAGTAACT